>NC_079450.1:24647729-24685229 GCF_903798145.1 Danio aesculapii | reverse complement strand
AAATCCAATCCACGCAAAGCAAACAATCCACATCTGCTCTTCAACATTGCCCTGCTTTTACTTCTACACTGCAGACTAGGTGACTTGGAAAACCTGAACTGGATTTTTATGGAGAATAATTTGAGTGACACATGTTTGCATCTTTCAGGTGGGCAAGTGTGTGTGTGTTCACAAGATTTTTTAAACAGAAAAGGGTGGAATGACTCTAAATTGAGTTTTACGGGAAAGTAAGGTAACCACAGTGTGTTAGCAAAGAACCGCTCCACTCTCATTCGGTCCATACTAAATGAGGGCAGCTTGAACTTATTTCAGATATATACAACGCATCTGATCACCTGAGCCAGGTGCACGTCTATATGTGTGTGAGATGAATCCTCATGGTGAATAATGTGAGGTACGGGTGGGTCATCAGCGTTGCGCCTGCGTCTGCGTGACCTCGGGTCCTCTGCTGGCCAGCCGGCTAAGGATGCTTCTTTCTGACATCTGCAGCCGCACAGCGACGGGTGGTATTCGAGCGATGGTTGCTGGCAGTCGAGTCACATCTGCCTTCATGTCACTGAGAAGCTCCTCCAGTTGTTTGAGAACTGACAGAACGATTGGTGATAGGAGAGATTTTTGAACATGTCTGCATTTAGTTGGAAATTTGAAGCAAGTGCATTCATCAGTCTTGATATTTCTGCCTGTTTTGTTGCTACAGGATGTAACCAACTCAAATGTGGTGTGTAAAACTGAAATTAGATACTAAGTGTGAAGTTTGTGGCTTTGAGCTGTTTTGTTCTGAGCTTTGTATAAATATTAGGACTATGAGGCTTTCTGCATCTCAAAATATGACAGGATTAGGATTCAAAGACTTCAATTAAACTGAATTTGAGTTATATGAGTGATTGATTTGGGTTCAAATTGAATTTGATTTGGGTTCATATTTAATTCAATGCATGCATTTTCCACTGATCCAATGGATATGGTTTGGAATCAAATTTCAGTTGGATTGAATTGGATTGAATGTGAATTAAATTCAAATCAAAGAACCTTTAATGCAATCTGGATTCAAACTCGTTTAGACAGACTCAAATTCAGTTTTGTTTGGCTTCAGATTGTGTTTCATTTTTTTCTACCAAGTTAATTCAACTTTCAATTGTTTTAATTCAGATTTGATCAGTTTTAAATTTTAATAAACTTTTCTTTTTGATTAGAATTCAATTCAAATTAGTTTAGATGATTTTTTAAAAGTTTTGATTATGTGTGTTTGTGATTTTCAACTACAACAAATAAAGTCACTGTCTAGTTTGCTTATTTGCATTTCAACCTCCTGGGCAAAACTTTGTGGCATTTATATTGTGCATCATATGGTTAAAAGTTGCTGTACCTTTGTGTAGAACTGCATTAGCAGGCTTGTTTCCGGACATAGACTCCTTGCTGAGATGTTGGTGTGACTCTGCCAGACACTCCACCTCACTGAAGCGCGTGTTTAGTGCCATTGAGGGGTGAGAAGGATCTTCAGTCATGTTTAGATACGCAGCACGTCTGAGCTGCTCCTCGATCACCAGAGCCTGTTCCAACAGCTAAAAAGAGACAAATGGTCCTGTTGAAAGGGGAGCTAACAAATGCACCTCTGGGCAAATTGTAGCGGGCAGTTTCTTTACATCTCTGACCTTAAACCTGCGAGCAAGAAACTTGTTTTTAATCTCGAGGAAGTTCCCTCGGCTCATTTCTCCCTTAAATGGCTCATTGAGGATGGCGAACCTCGGGTCATTCTGCACATCCTGCCAGCGGGCATAACCATGGCTAATGGTATAAAGGTTAAGGACAAGATTTTTGAATACAGTACAGTTTGAAGATTTTCTATAGGCATTATTCAAAAATAAACTAGCAGCAGTTAAATAGGAGATATATTTAAAAGTTGAAACACAGCTTTGTTGAAATATAAATTGTTAACCCTCGTACTTAAATTGACTACGCCTTCAATATGTTTGTGGCTGTTTTTGCCCCACAGACTTCCATTATAAAGACACTTTTTCTTTGCAAAGCCATGGCAGCATATAATCAAGCATTCTTGATTGTTGGTGGTTTTTTCCTGTTGGGAAAAAGGTGTAATTTTTACTGTTGATCATCAGTTGGCAGAATTACCCCTTTAGATAGGCCTGTGCAAAAGTTTAAAGCTGAGCTGCTAATTTAGACTTTCTCAGACATAGCAATATAAGTGTGCAAAGGTCTCTCTCTCTTAAACACCCATTCACACACACAACACACCACACCACACACCACACACACCCACACACACACACACACACACACACAGTACTCCATATATAAATGGCAGAAACTATGCATTTTTGCATTGCAACTGATAAAAAAATTATAATAATGATAAAAAAACAGTAACAATTAAACATGTTACCTCTTCCCAACAGAGACATCAGCAACAATCAAGAATGCATGATTATATATTGTGTCATGACTTTGCAATCAAAAAATAGCAAATGAGCAAAAACAGCCACCAACATAACAAAAGGGTAGTATTGCCCATAGTGTATTGTTCAAATTTTAAAGCATTTTCCCAAAATGTGTTACTAAAATCATTCCATTAGCTGAAACTGAGAAAGTTGTGGCCAGATTAAGACTCAAAATTACCCCAAAGTGGATTGAAACATCCACAACAGAAGACAAGGGTTAATGTGTAAAAGATTTTCTTTATAAAAACAGAGCTGAAAGTATCAAATAGATTGTTAATAATGGCAATAATTAATTTGATCACTACACATTTGTGTACACAATCTATCTTATTTCACTGAAACATTTCTTCCATTATTTAAAAAAAAGTTTGTGTGTGTCCCGACTTCTGACTATATATTTTTGTCATACGGTTTAGTTTTAATAGCCTGTGTTACTGTGTTAATGAGTGTGTTTTCAGACTTTAACCTGTAACTGCATTCTAAATAACACAAACAATAAAAAAAATGTCTACCTCCTTTTAGTGAATCAAGCACTAATTACCAAAACGATAAATGTAATTCCACAACTAAGTAAAGGATACAATATGATCCCAGCCAGGAGCCAGTAGTCATGGCGACGATGCCAGATCTCATAAGTCTTCTTGGTGACTGTAGCGGCTCTCTCTTCATTCTGCCAGAGAGAGTGCAGCTCTGCAGAGAGAAAAACAGAGAGTTCATTGATTCGAAATTGGCCAGCACATACACACACAGTAAATTCCCAGCGTACCTGTGAAACCTCCATCAGCGATGTTAAACATGAACCTCTGCTTCACCGCTTTCTTTTTCTCCTCACTCACTCCATCCCCTCCTCCGCTTGTCTCTTTGGCATTCTCTCCATTCTGCAGCTTTGCGGAGTCCTCGGATTTCACTCCGTCCTTCTTCTTTCAGCTCTGCTGCTTCAAGAGAGAGAGAGAGAGAGAGAGAGAGGTTATTGACTGTTAACAGTTAAACATGGTATAAAGGTGTCATTTTTCTTTCATTGCGTACCTTTCTTTTCATCGCTGGCTGGACTAGTGTCCATTTTTTCTTCAGAAGAGTCTTCTGCAATTGATTGATCAGTTAAAATTTTCACAGAAACTTCTGTTGAAGTTTGAATGGCAGGAAGAGGATTAAAACGAATTTTATAAGTGCCTAAATTAAATCCTTCCAGAAGTAGAAACATTCAATCAAATTAAGAATTTTAGTAATCATTAATCATTTTTAAAATAAGGCTGTAACAAGCTAACTGTGCGTTCAAAAGTTTGCTCTGGCAGCCCTGGCGACAAAGCTGTCTGCCTTTACAGCTCCACTGGCAAGTGCGTCAAAATTCATCACATTGATCTCAAATAAAAACAAGCTTTTAGCGTGAAAATGTTGCGCACTTTTTAATCCAAATACATTTAACAATGAAAGATCAACTTGTTTTATGTGGTGTGGTTTTGCTCCACTTATCCAATTTGTGTCCATATGTCTGAAATATTCTGAAGTCTTTATAGCTAGCATGAGATTCACAGTTTAAGTATATATAAAACATTAATGCTCATCAGTAAATCGCCAGTAACTAAGTATTTCTTAGTTTCCTAGACCGAAATAATCTTAGTTTACAGTGATTGTGTTCTCTGGACTCTTCTCAAACGGTGAACTTCAACATTCTGACAGGTTGTCGCCGAACTGCATCACAGCTCTTTACCATATAGTTGATTTGATTTCAACTCTCCTCGACACCCACACTGGCAAAGATGCACCATGTCACTCCTCGCTGCCAGCTCCCATTGAAAATGAATGACTTCTGACAACTTTGAAGCCCTCTCGCCGCTTTCGGTGTGAACGCACAGTATAAGTTCATCAAAATAATTTCACTTTATGGATTTCAGTTTTATGGATTTCTTGGAATTTCAATTCATTGAAATTCTACTTGCAATTAATTTATTTTATTAAATTGTAATATAAGACAACTGAATGGTAAATAAAAATGTGTAAAATTCTTATCTTGAAGATTTTAGCTAGTGCTTCACCTTTGGTTTTTGTTGAATCTCCACTGTTTGTGGCATCTGAACCATCAGCTTTGACATCTGAAGACATGTTTTCCTTCAATTCGGCGGATTTCTCTTTCTCTCCATCTTTTTCATTTTCTCTGCTCCCTCCGTCCTTATCTGAAGAGGTTTCGCTCTCCTTTTCAGTTTTCTCCTCTTTTTTTGCAGAACTGGGGGATTTCTCACCTTCGTCTGGAATCTCAAAGATCTGAGGAAAAAACGAATGTGAGAATGAGAGCTGGAGCCGTAAAGACAAAGTGAGAAAGCCAGGTGTTTACAAAAGGAAGAGGTTTAAAAACACAGAAATTAAAGAGGAAGTTAAAGACGAAAAAAAATTGATATTTTAAACAATAAGTACTTCATCCTCCTGTCTGGAGCCTTTCGTCTCCTTCTCTCTGTCTCCCTCAGTCTTCTCCTCCAGCTCTTTAATGTCTTCGGTCTTGGAAAGATCTTCTGTTTGGATAAAAGAAAGCCTGATTAATGAATAATGATTAAATTATTTGATTAAAATTGTATGTGAATGAAGAATCTGGGAATAAGGAATCTGCTTTGAAAGCAGATTTTGAAATATGCAGATTGTCAGACGTTCATGGGACCCATTGAAGAATTTCGTTAGATACATTTTTTCACAGTATGAATAAGTAACGCAGTTTTATTAATTATATATATATATTAAAAGTTCACATATAATTATATATGTTATTATATGCGGCGTTGCATCAAATATTGTCTCTGTTTTATATTTAGATCACAATACCAGCACTCATATGCATGTTTGTGTACCAGGTGCTGGTGTGTTAGGCTGTGTATCTGCAGGCGTCCCAGTAGAGGGCGTTTTGGGATCTTCTCCTGCTGCAATGGCCGCTGCCCTCTTGCTTTCTTCCAGTTCTTTCATCCAGGGCATTGACCACTGACCATTGACATGCTCAAACTCCTGAACCTGTACAAAAACACAACATCCTGTCATATAGCACCACCACTGCAACTCACAGCTCTCTGCTGACCATTAAAGCAACAGCAATTTTAACTTCACACACACCTTCTTGCGAATAAGTGACATGACACCAATGCGTGTGAGAACGTGTTGTCGTGAAAGTCCTTCACGAGGAACACCATCAGCAAATGTTTCTGCTCCGTCAGCGCCTGGTTCACACAGATGACGCATAAAGAGGGACACGTATGCCCTGGAAAGAAAAAAGACCAAGATCTTATAAAGTAAAAAACAACAACTGCATGTGCCTATGACTGCATTTTCTTTTTAAACAGTGTTTTAGAATGAAAATGCTCCTCAAACAGACTGCTGTTTTCACTGCATTACAGAAAAATTATCTCTGTCCATGCTATACAACCTAAAACACATGATGCATAACTATAATACATGATCACTGGGAATGTGCATATTTAGCCAGTGTCTGTACTTGCAGACCAGTATAATGGTCACATGAGAAGATCTTTATAAATCAGGAAAAGATTTGCAACAGTCTCAAAGACCAGTCAGAAAGACTTTTCCAAAAACAAAAACTGGCATTTCAGTCCACCTATACTCAAACAAAAAACAAGCAGTTCCACACTAA
Organism: Danio aesculapii; assembly: GCF_903798145.1. Lineage (NCBI taxonomy): Eukaryota > Metazoa > Chordata > Actinopteri > Cypriniformes > Danionidae > Danio > Danio aesculapii. The sequence goes on along the minus strand of NC_079450.1, from coordinate 24,679,151 downwards.
AATGGTGTGTTCAGCGTTTTAAGTGCTCCCTTTTTGCGATTTGAAGACTCTAGAGTATTATCGATGCCAGATGTAACCATAACAAAAGTTATGCATTTTAAAACGAAAATGCACTAGTGTAAACAGCTATTGTGTAAAGTCAAACTCACTTGAACTCTTTCTCTGATTTGCCTCGTAGGTCTCGAACGAGCCACTGAGTGGTGAAAGCATCCTGAGGAGGCATCCCATAACGCATCACTGCATTCAGGAAGGCCTTCCTCTGTCGGGCATTGAAGCCCAGCACCTGGTGAGGAGAGAGAATCACTGTCACTGCATATGTGGAGGAATTAGCTAAAAGAAGAAACGCCGATCAATCTGCCAGAAATCTGAATCAGACAGTTTTCTTTTATTCAACCGATCTCTGTTCCAGACTAGCATACAAAGCACACTTTTCACTGTGAAAAAAAAACTATGAGTTTTATGTGTGTATCATTGTTGTATTCGAAAAACACACCAGCAGAAAGTCACTGTTCCAGATGCGAAAAATACTGGAAGAAAAACCTAAATCCTGGCTGGGGGTGAGAGTTTTTACAATATAAATAAAAGGAACCCTTGTCATTTAGATAGTGTTTTCTTTTAATATTAACTCCAAGTAATGCATATAAAACATGTTTACAACACTAACCAAGGTGAATCTAAACCAAGTGAATCTGCATTTTAAATAGCCTCTGTACTGTTTATTTTTTTTGGACAGGTGTGTTTTATACTGTATATTTTTTGTAAAGCCAATGTCAAATAATTCACTTTACATTTTGAAATAACGAACAATCTAATTTTAAAAAAGAAAGAAATATCAACAATCGGAATCAACCATGAAAAATCAAGATGGGCGCATCACTAGCTGAAAAGGTAAATGAAGTTAAACCTCAATGTTTCCTCCCACTCTGGCCAGTAGGGGAGGCAGGGGTTTGTCTTTGTCATTCCTCAAGCCTTTGCGACTAGGTCTTCGAGAGTTTGCGGCTGTTATTGAACAAAGACGATCATGTCAGTAAAACATATTTTCTGTACGACAAACTTATCAATAAAATAATGGTTTCAATTGGTTTCTCACCTTCAGATCGTTCATCAAAGTCCTCATCACCCTCTTCTGAAGCCACAGAGTAATCTGATTGGTTATCAGACTGATCATCCTGCCAGTCTGAGAATCCAAATGAGTGGGACAAAATATTTATGAGTATTTGGGTTGACTTTCAGAGGAAATATTTGTTTGAAGGGAACAAAACAATTGGGATTCATGCTCACACTCAAAACAGAAAAGTCAAATGTTTAAACAAAACTGGAGTCAAATTCATAAGTTACTAATATTAATAGTAATAGTAATAATAATAATAATAAAAATAATAATAATAATAATAATAAAATATCCATTTATAATCAATGTGCAACTGTATAATATATCATAAGCAATATAATGTAATTATTGGTATAGAATACACTGTATAACATCTGTATCTGTCATTTTACTTTAACATTATTTATAACTTCAATATTATTGTAAAATGTAAAACAAAATTATCAATAAAGAATGCATAATTAAATATGTGTCATTCAAGTGATACATGATCAACTTTTGATATATCATTTAAATGATCACATTACATTTTAGTGCATAATATACAACATATCTTCGTTTTTTAATTTGATAAGTATATGAGAACATTTCTTTAAGAATAGATCTCCAAACATTTGACTCTTAGTTTATCTATTTAAATAATAAAACTATTGTATTCGCTTTTTTGAACAGACAAAACACAACACATACAAAATAAAAGAAATCTTCCAGACCTTGAGATCACACCAATAAGTTCGTCTTTATCCACAGCACACGCGCACACTCACAAACATATAGGGAAAGAGCAGTAAAAAAAAGCAATAAAGTGCGTCTGTACCCCGTCTACTACCTCTGTCCTCCTGTGAACAGTCGTTGTAGTTTACAGGTTTGCGTGGCCGTTTGCCTTTGCCCAGATGACGAGCGAGATCTTCCTGCTGCTGCTCGTAATGATGCCGCAGCAGTTTCTCCCAGTAATCAGGATCTACACTCTCCTCCTGCTTAATGATCTCTCTATCCACATCCTCCTCCTGACAAACACAGCATATTATAACACATGCAGTCAAACCAAAAATTATTCAGGCACACCCACTATAGATTTATTGCTATTATGATTTTTTTTTTTACCAGGGGATGAAGAACATTATAGGTTATGCGAGAGAAAAAATAAAGTAATCTGTGCCATATTATAACCAAACATTCTTCATAAAGTTACTAAAAACCAACATGAAGTGAAGCTGCTCCTGCAGTGAAAAAATATTGAAGATTGGGTTGACAGGAGAGACTACAGGCTGTCATTGAAGTTACAGTGAATCAACAATGTATTGATAATTGTGCAACTATCTGCTGTGGTTTTGGTGGATTGTAATCCATTGCATATCATACTTTTCGTTCAATTATCTGACATTATCAAGATAAATTTATTCTGATATTTTATCACCATTTTCTAAACTACAGTGAATAAACTGTGATAATGTGAGATATCGCTCAATATAATTTGGTTTGACTATATACACATACAACCAAAACAAACCAAGCACAGACAGTGAATCGCACTCAAACTCACCTCCTCATCCTCATCTTTGACCACATACTGGGCCACTTTAAAGGAGCTCAAGTATTCATTCATACTCTGCAGTTCTGTGTCCTCCGTTGCGTCTTGGTTTCGATCCAACAAGCGATCAATCGCCTTGTCATCATAGTGAATCACACTGCTGTCTTCTTCTTTATTGTCACCTGGATAGCAGAAATGTATTGGATTTACAATTGATTTACTTTGTCCCAATCTTGTATTGCGCCCATTTCCATTGATTTCCCATATTTACTTATACAACTTGTTTACTTCCCATATTAGCTATAGCTATACATACTCCATGCACTGGCTGTGAGAAGTATTTAAAGCTGATAATGCTTTTCTAACTCAAACCGTGAGGAAATGACATAGTGATACAGTATAGGGCTGCACGATTAATCGAAAAAAAGATCACGATCTCGATTCGACCCTACAGACGATCTTAATTCAGCTTTTTTACGACTCAGCCAATTATATTTTCAAGGTCAGGAGAGAAGGGTAAAGGCAGATGCACAGGTCTTCACAGCAACATTGACATCTTCAAATGATGTTAAACATACTGTATCACATACTGTATTTATAAGTTATAATTCACCCAAAAATGTCATTTCTGTCTTCATGTTATTATATATTTGTGGCCACAAAATCACATGTGAGCTGACCACCAGTTGTTTGTTTACTTCCGAGAACGCACATGTGCACACTCGACGCCTAGTTTAGTGAACAGAACCTGCATAGGCTGTGAATAACAGGTAATGAAGTTGTAAATAACGTTTAGTTTGTTGCAGAGCGATCGTTTGAGGGCCGTGCGGGAGGTTTGATTTGCATGTATGTGTTTTTTCTCAGTGACAGCAGCCATGAGCCGCACTCGGAAGTGAAAGTGAAACCTGTGCGCACATCATTTAAATGATCATAATCGCATTTTAAAGTTATGATTACAACAAGCATTTGATATGCTTTTTTCCTTCATAACAAACACAAAGTGTTGTGCATAAAAATAAATGTTTACTGTGTCAGTATAACAACCCTAGCCTATATATAATGTTGCGTATAATGCAAGAAGGAATCTGATAATGACAAAATTCTATTTGAAAACAAATGGTCTAATAATGTTGTTAATGGCAGATGACAAGCACATGTCTTAAACATAATAAATCAACTTTATTATTCTGAATAGTTCTATTCTGATGTCATAATTTTACTTAACAAACAAGACATATTGAAAGTCTGTTCAAGTCCACCATAATGACTATACAAAATTTAGCATTTTAAGCAACAGTAGACCTACACATAGGCCTAATATTATTATTGTTGTTTTACCATATGTTTGAGAATTAACAATAATAATAGGCTACTTATATTAATTTACATTTACAGAATCGAGAGAAAATCGTGATCTTGATTTTAAGCAAAAAAAATCATGATTCAGATTTTTGCCAGAATCGTGCAGCCCTAACACGGTAGATAAAAATACAACAATGCTGATTTAAAGCCAGCGGTAAACAGGTCAGGGAGAAGGTGATGCTATTTATTTCAGCCCAGGGCTCAACAATAATAATTTTTGGCTGGCACAGTCAGGCCAGTATATCAGACGTTTACCTTTAACATATTTGCTGCCTGGATCAAATGAATGCCTGCTTCAACGTACATTCCCAAAAGTGATTTCATATGCACAGAAATCATAATTAATACAGTTGAATTTAATCTTTTTTAAACTATAGTGTCAAAATACAGGTGAAATAATGTTCCATCATATTCATGTAAAATGATAGAACATACTTAAGATGACCTGTACTGTTAAGTCATTTAATGAAATGAGTGAACATCCAAGTTTCTTTTTTAATTCTAAATGATAAAACAAATTAAATTGGGTTAAACCACACAAAAGTGATACAAAAAGACAAAGTTTAAAGATTTTAAATGGTTTTTTAATAATGCTTGATTAAAATGCTATTAAATTATGCTTGATTGTGAGCATAATATTTTAGGACTGCACTGTGATCCTAAAAGTGGATTCAAGTATTTTAATGTCACTTAAAAAGTTAAACAAAACTAATGTTATACTGAATTACATTTTAGAGGGTGTCTTGTGTACTGTATATCATTGTAAAATTTCGATTTACAGGGAAGAATTTAGAGCTATATTATACCTTCTTATATACTGTAAATACATGTATATGCGTGTATATGGTCATTTTAACCTCCTAAAGCATCAGAGTGAAACTGATCTCATTAAAATACGCCCTCAGGATGGCATGTTAGTGATGTCATGCTTAGTTTAAACCTCTAAATAGTTCTCAACTGAAAGCCAAACTTCGCATCTACACATAGGCAATGTTCATGCATATGCAGTAGTGATCAATCCACCTTACTGCTGCATTCACACCAGACGTAAATGAAGCATCAAGCTTGAGTTACATGTTAAGTAAATTGTCGTGCGAGTTGCTTGAGTTGGAAAATCTGAACTTCTCTTGTAGGGGCGTGATTATGATGTAGTGCCTGTTGTTGGTGTCCCTAGGGGAAATCTACTTGCCGACACCGGACAACAGTTCATCAAACTGGGCTCGGCTCAGTCGGAAACACCACTGAAAGCCTCCATCATCCAGGAATAGTTTCTGGACGAGTTGATAAACTCACAGAGCTGGGTGCACCTCTAAAACGATCTAGTGAACTCAGACACGGCAGCGAAAGAAATATATGCCGTTTTTCAGCCTTCATAAAAGCACAAACACACAGCTACTCTCTCAATAAAATCCATGTTAGCCATTTAGCAATGAAGCTAGAGTCCCCAGGCAGACAGAAGCCCTGCCCATGATGTGAATCCGTATCTATTGTGAAGTAAATTTGACGCGCGAATGAAATAAATTCAAAATGTTCACACGTCTATTTGTGTGAATATCTCAATTTCTGTCCTGCGTCTAGTGTTAACACAGCATTAAAGGGACAGTTCACCAAAAAAATTTTAATCTGTCATCATTTACTCACCTTTCCCTTGTTTAAACCCCATCTGAGTTTCTTTAGTCTGCTAAACACAAATGAAGATATTCTGAAAATTGCATCCATTGACTTCCATAATATTTTTTTTTTGACTATGAAAGATAATGGGTGCCAGCAACTAGCATTCTTCAAAACACCTTCTTTTGTGTTCAACAAAAAAGAAACCCATGAAAGGTTTAAAACCACGAGGGAGAATAAATGAGCAGGTAATTTTCATTTTTGGGTGAACTATCCCTTTAACTAAAAGCTGAACATCTATAACTTACCATTGCAAGTTTGACTGAAATTAAACAGCTTAATAGTTTTGTCAAATGTCTACTCTACTGACTGCAAATCAAGGTCATGTCTACAAGACAAATCCTTCAGTATTTTTCTTACCCTCCCCGAGTTCATCTTTGAAAAGCTGTTCTGTGCCGAACTTCAAGATGTCATCCAACTCTTGTTTGGACATGGATCCTGCCTTGGAGCCCAGACCGGGCCGCACCACCAGATGGGTCAACATCATCTTCTTCTTTGCCACCTAAAAAAAAAAACAAGGAGTAGTGCTTTACTGCCAGCCCTTTTTTCAACATGGAATTGTCTGGGGATCAAAACAACTGCTTATTTTCTCACCTGTGTAATTCTCTCCTCTACAGATGCTTTAGTGACAAATCGATAGATCATCACCTTCTTGTTCTGACCAATACGATGAGCCCTGCTAAATGCCTACAAAAAATAAATAAATCAAAAATCAGAATTCATTCATTCTCACAGAGATGCAGGTGCTTGAATTTTAACAGGGTATTTGATGTTGCCTCTACCTGGATGTCATTATGCGGGTTCCAGTCAGAGTCGTAGATGATGACAGTGTCGGCAGTTGCCAAATTGATACCCAAACCTCCCGCTCTGGTAGACAGGAGAAAGACAAACTGGGGAGCACCAGGAGCTGCAGCAAGAGCAGAGATTCAGGTTTATTCACAGCATAGCATGCATGATGCATCATTTGTAAAAATGTGTGAAAATTTCCCCTCACCATTAAATCGGTCAATGGCTTCTTGTCTCATTCCTCCAGTCACTCCTCCGTCTATTCTTTCATACTTGTATCCCTCATTCTCCAAAAAGTCTTCCAGCAGATCCAACATTTTGGTCATCTACATCCATGTACAAAGTATACTTAAGTATATAGTTAAGCATCTGTTTTTTATGCACTGCTCTTGTGCGTACCTGTGAGAATATAAGCACTCTGTGTCCACCCTCCTTCAGTTTTTTCAGCATCTTAAACAGAAGCATTAGTTTCCCAGAAGCCTTTGTGAGGGCACTGCCATCATACATGCCGTTGGGCATTTTAGGAGCTTCCTGCACAAAAAAAATAAATAAATAAAAATAAAATAAAATAAAAAAATCACCTTTATAAAGATCAGCTGAAAGTAGCTTTGTTGTTGATTTAAAAGCTAAGTGCTTCAGCTCCCCCTGTTTGTACTGTAAAATGGTACAGTCCTAGTCAAGCGAGAGGGTGGAATCTTACAGTAGCAGCTGTGGGGAAGAGGTAGGGGTGGTTACAGCACTTCTTCAGGTCCATAACCACATTGAGCAGAGACACCTGATTTCCTCCACCACGGGTGTTCAGAGCTTCAAAGTTGCGTGTCAGGATGTACTTATAGTACTTCCTGTTACAGAAAAACAGGAAGATCAAATCAGAGGCGATTATCATCAAAAATCCTTAGCAAATTGAATGAAAATACATTAGCTGTCCTGTAAAACTTTAATTTATACAGACTGAAATAATCAGAATTATTCAGCTGTCACCGATAAAGTTAAAAAGCAAGCTGTAAATAACAGATGCTTTCCAGCAGGTGGCGCAAATGAGGTCCGAATGATGTTTTTTAATGTACATTATTAGTAAAATGCTTAACATGTAACATACTTCTGCATAGGACTGAGCTCCACACGCACAATGAGTTCCCGTTTTTGAGGGCATGTGCTTGAAGACGTCTGCTTTGAGTCTTCTGAGCATGTGTGGACCCAAACATGTCGTGCAGTTTCTTAATTTGATCCTCTTTAGCAATGTCAGCAAAACTCCTCCAAGAAGCCTTCCAGATTACTGAAACACACAACTTCAGTACTTAACAACAAACCAAAATTCTGAGGGTCAGAGATATCCACTTACTTATCAATTTCACACTTACTTGAACCTCTCAGGTGTGAGGGAAGTTGAGCAGATGGAAGAGCTCCTCCAAGTTTGTTCTGTAAAGGTGTGCCGGTCAACGCAGCTTATGCTGAAGAGGGTAGTTGATTCAACACCACGAAAGAACTGTGAGAAAAAGAAAAAAGGGGGGGAAAAGTGTTACTTTGACATCAAGAATGATTAGTACGTATTTGATGGAGTTAATAATTATTCACTTTCATTGTTGCCTTCAAACCTATAATTGATTTTCTTCAAAAAGCATACAAAACCATAAAAAACAGAGCACAAGAGCTTCTGAGTGTTCTAAACTCGTCTGATAGTTTCAAAGTGAGGGGAAAAAAGTTAAAGGCAAGTAGTTACAACAGCATTTGGATACTAAAGAACCAAATCAGAGAGATTTATGAATGATAATATGTAGTTCATAGTTTTTATACGTTATCATGTGAGCTAGAGACAATGTCAAGATTTACAGTGAATAATAGCTTAAATTTGGTTTGTTCCTCAAAGAAAACATTCAGACTCAAATGGACCTCTTTTATGGTACTTTTCAGAAAAAACTGAAAGCTGTAATTGCATGAAAACAACAATCACTTCATTAACCAAAATTATGTTTTGAAAAGAAAACAAGGTATTACAGGTTCAGAATAACGTGAGAGTAAATAAAGAGTAATCGATGACAGAATTTTACAAGCTCTTTAAGCAGTACTTGTTTTGGTGTGCCACTAGTCTGACACAAAATCTTACCTTTGACTGTTATTTTTCAGTCTGTGTGCTTCAATCTACCACAAGACAGGCCCAGTCATAGAGCCCAGGATGGCTTGATCGATGGTGATGAGCTCATAGGATGTCAGCAGCACATGAAACTTCACAGCAGCCTCTTTCTGCATAGTTTAAGAGATTCAGGAACATCACATAAAACACAAGGGAGCACATCAAACTACATCCCACACTGATGCAAGCTGAATATACTGCTTTAACAACTCTTCAGAGCCCTCCTTTTATCTGGGTTTCATACCTTCATTTTGGAGGCTTTTTTCCCACCCGCGGATGGCATTGTCCTCAAAGGTGAATTCATTCTCTCGTATGACCGCTCTGCTGTCTTTATCACCCACATAAGTGACCACGTACATGTCAGGAGCCCACATTTCGAACTCCCTCTCCCAGTTAATAATGGTGGACAGAGGTGCACTGACAAGGAACGGACCCTTCGAGTGACCCTGAAAGAGATCATTACAGAACGTACTGCATTATAACCTTTAAAGCCCAATTTTGATCAATATATTCCATGTTTATTTATATTAAAAAGATGGGGATTTTAAATATTCTATGAGGTTTATTTCTGAAAAAAATAATTAAACTACATTAAAATCTATAAAACTATTCCACTACCATTGAAGCTTATGTGATTATAATTTAGCAAAGATGCAATCAACTTGAAAAGTCAAAGTAATATGTTTGTTTAAGAAAAAAGCTTTTAAATTTTCTATAACCAAAGAAAGTTTTCAAAATAATAAGGAGAAACTTCTGAAATATCATGCAACACTTTAGAAAAGAGTAATGGATGCTGAAAGCTATTTTGATGCTACCATTTTAATGTATTGATCAAATACTCACAGCATTGGTGAGTTACTCTAATAGCAGTAACAAATGTCCCAATAGTGCATTTAAAACATTCTTTAAAAAACACACCTCTTTGTAAAGCGAGTAGAGGAAGACAGCCGTCTGAACGGTCTTTCCAAGACCCATTTCATCTGCCAAGATGGTGTCTGTGCCCTGAGCCCAAGAAAAACGCAGCCAGTTCAAACCCTCCAGCTGGTATGGGTGAAGCGTACCGCCTGTGGAGTCCAGATAATCCGGCTGCCTATCAAACTTTATAGTGGGCTGAAAATAAAAGACAAGTAAAATATTAATTTTATGACTTGATTTGACTTATTTCAAACAGTATAATCCCCTCTAAAAACACAAATACATTTCATCGTAATCAACAAATCGGTCTAAACTCAAAAATAACAACTGATTTTAACCAGTTTGAAATGGAGGTGAATGAAGCACAAGCTTATTATTAGATGACTGTTAATATCAATATCAGCAAGTCAGTTATCTAATATTTGAGATAACATGGGAAAGATTTACACAAGCCTGTCAAAATGTATTAGACAATTATTTTTAGTAATAAAGTTCCATTTAAGTTAATGAATAACAAGGACAAAAGCTGAATCTGAGTGGTTATAACATTTCTTACATCAACCACAGGATTGGCAGGAGGCCTCTCAGTCTTCCTCACTTTCACCTTCTTCATCTTTTTACCTGGCCTGCCCTCTTCTCCGAGCATCAGCTCCCTGACAATCAAAGAAAGAAGAGATGCTTATTGAATTATAAGTGCACTCCACTGTTGTTTCATACTAGTGGGTAATTTTCTGTGCATCTACCTGTGGTTCCAGTAATGTTGCTTGTACGTCTCAAAGTCTGGTACATCCATGTCTTCGGACTCCCAGGTTGACTGATCATACGGCAGATCTCTCCATTTGATCAGATAGTGGACGTTGTTCTTCTTATCCACACTGCCAGAGAGAACAAGAGTGATTTATGTCCAAATAGTTCAGCAGATGTTGTGCTTCAAGAGGCTTTGGTATCTGAATCCTCTCACCTGTGGTTTAAGACGCGGTGAATGAAGAGCCACTCTATCTTTACCCCAAAGCGCCCATATTTGTCCTCCATACGGGCATAGAAGGGATCTTTATTCTTCCTTTTACAGCTCTTATCCTCGTCTCCCTCAGCACCCATCTCTAGATTGGGGGGCTCCTCCATATCTGTCTTTCTCTGGTAGTTACGGAACATTACCTGACAGTTCAGCTCCAACTGTGACAAGAAACAGAAAAATGTGTCTAGCAGGACAAGTGGACAGTTACAGTATGCAAACTTATGGAAACATTAGGGAAGTAATATTTAATGTAGGATGCAGAATAACAGTATCAGAATCAACAATTACTGACTTCTGAAGCAATACCGCATATTTTATCATCACATAAATCTTATTTCATCAATCCAATGCTTTTTTCACTACCATTTAAAATATTAAAACGTGTAGCATTTGATTCCTTACCCCAAGAATCATGTTTTTATAAACAGATTTATAAAATGTTTATATTGATGCATCCCTACTTACAAGAAAACGTGTGCTTTTTAAATAATGTGCATTACCTGTAATTCCTGGACCCAGGAACAGTGCCAGTAGGACTTGTTGCACCACTTTACAAAGAACTCCCTCTCCTTCCGACCAATCATAGGTGGAGGATCTGGAGCCTCGGCTGGAAGGTCTGCAGGGCGGGGCACGGGCATGGGTGGAGGTGCTTCACCCCAGCGCCAGGTCAGAACTTTCTGGACTTTGCCCTTCAGTGGAGGACTCTGAGAAATCAAATGAAAGCATTATATTCGGAATGATCTGCAGAACTGAACTATACATTGCATGTTTATTTAGATAAATTATGTTAAATAACATGTATACATTTATGCATTTTGGTTTATTCAGTATAATTTATCTCAAACAAGCTGCAACTTAACATTTCTAATTAACATCAAGCGAAGAAAACATGCACAAAGACATACACACACTTTATTGGTGGAGAATGAGCGCAGGATTTCTGCAAGTTTCACAAAGTCAAATTTAAGACTTTTTAAGACCATTACGAAGCAAATTTCAAACATGCAAAGCTAAACCCTAAGGGGGTAATCACACTATGTACAGTTGCCTTGAACCGGGCCGAAGCACGCTTGCCCCTCCCGTCTCCCCCGACAGCCCTTACTCGCATTACATTTGGGCCCAGGCACACTTACGTTATCGATGATGCGCTGTTCAGTAAGCTCTTTCGCTCAGCACAGTGGAGATTTCTTTATTATATCGTTTTAGTTGTTTGATATGCAGTGATACGCAGTCAAATATTTTGCCAAACAGATCAGCCACTTTTGACACTCATAATCATAATGTCCTCGTGCTGCAGGAATTAGGAGGTTTGCTAAAGGTGCAGCTGTCATGTAGTGAGAGGTTTGGATCTTTAATAATCTACAACAGTTTGCATTCATTGAACAGTAAGAACAATAATAAATCCATTTGAAACAGTCCCGTAAAAGTCACGTCTTCCATTTCGGGCTCAGGGCAGGTGCGCTTCACACTACAAGCGTACCGCGCTAAAGCCCAAGTGAACCGCGCACTAGCACACCTCTTCCAACCAGGCCAGGGCCGGCCAACTGAACCGTGCCGGAGCCCGATTCAGAGCACTCACACTTCTCAAACGATCTGGGAAACGGGCCTGGGCACAGTTCGGATAGCATAGCGCGAATACACCCTAAGGATGGTATGGTTGGGCCAATAAAAAAAGATTTTAACTTAACTGATCAAAAATATGTACTAGTTAAAAAAACTTGTAAAAAAGATAAATTCGCCATACTGGTAAATATTTAATATATTTAACTTTTGGTAAAAGTTTTATTGAGATGAATTATTGGTGATTGGAAGACTTGCTTACAAAGCTTAAAGTTTTACAACACAAAATTTCTGGGAATTTAAGACCTTTTAAGGGCTAAAATTTAGTTTTTAAAACTTAAGATATTTTAAGAATTTAAGACCCTGCAGACACCCTGTGACAGAGTGATCGGAGTACTTAGTTTTATTTTTCACTCTGAGAGTTTCAGTTTCACTTGAAATGACTCATGTTTTATTTATAAATGTCCTTTCATTTATTGCAAATGTTGTTTATAGTGAATCCCACTAAAATATCTGTTTTATATTTTTATTTCAGTTAAATTTAATACCGCTACATTTTAAATATCTGTTGTGGTTAGTAGATGTTTGACAAATATGTTTTTTTTTTTACTTGTATTAGAAAATGTGACTCAAATACTTGAACTTTTTTCCCACAGTGCAGCTTTAACATACAAAGTCAGATGTGATCTAATATTATTTTCCAGGGAAATACTGTAGTTTAATTCTTTGAAGTTAATTTGGATCCATTTTTAACTGTAATCATAAACATTTTTGCACCCTTACACAAAAAAAAAATCTAAATTCCAAAATCTCACTAGGCAGCGTGGGCAAATCCACTCTCCATTGGGGATGTCTGGCAGGGGCGGATTGAGACAGTGCAAGTGGTAGGAAGAGGGACACGTGTCACAGCAAAGCAGCTCTCCTCCATCCTTGCACACACGGCAAAATTCCATATGGTGATCGTCCTCCTCTTCCACCTCCCCATCATCCCTCCTTCCATCATCGTTCTCCTCCTCGCCCTCAGAACTCTCCTCGCGAGCCTCCCATTGAATGCCCTCCTTCTCCTGAGAAAGAGAGAGACATAAATAATGCATCATCAAGGGAAACTTTAGTCATTAAATAACAATGGAATGTAGATATATAGTGCGCATGCAGAGAATACAGGTTTTACTCGATGACCCTAAAGCAGCTGAAGTAAAAGACATATTTGCATGAACATACGCAGTGGGGGCAGCTCCAGGTACCCTCTGGTGCTCTCTCCATGTCAGGATCCAGACACACCATGTGATAGGCTCTGGGACAGGTGTCACACAGAATGATCTCACCTCCCTGCTGACAAACCTCACAATAATCCTGATGATCGGTTTCATAGCCGTCAGCATCCTCATCCACTGTGAGAGAGAATGAAGAACCATATCAAGGAATATATAGCTGGAAAGTTGGCAAACTAGTATAGTAGTTCATTATAGTGTGTGAAATCTGTGTTTTGACTTACTCTTCTTCTTCTTTTTGGAGCTCTTGGCTTTCTTATTCTTGGAGCGGCTGCTTCGACTGTTGGATCCATCGCTTACAGAAAAACTGTCAAAATCACTCTCGCCATCATCATCCTCACCGCTCTAAAAGAAGGAACAATGGGTAAGTGGTGCAAAAAATGTTAGCCATAGCATGAAGAAACAAATGCATGATTTAATATATAATCACTGCCGTTTAGCAGGTTTTTTTAATGTTAATAACCTTGCAAAATGTAAAATGTTATTAATTATTTATAATGTTATTTGTAATTCATTCCCTTGATGGACTTGCTTATTATTAGAAATGTTGAAATAATGTATATTATATGTATATAATGTATAATGAAATAACATTTCAATCAACGAATCACTGCTGAAGTATTAATTGATAAAATTGTGTCAAAGTCACCACTGGCTTGCTTGGTTTGGGACTTGTGGTGCTGCGCATGGATGGATTTCCTCTTCAGTGTTTGGACTTTCAGCAGTGACATTTAAACCAACTGAACTGAACTTAAACTCTGAAAACTGGACTGACACAGTTTCAATTCACTATAATCTTCTATGTTAAGCTGCTAAAAAATAAACTAATATAACATAATAGTCTATACTATAATATTTATATTATATAATACTAATAATTAAATTTAATAAACTTTAAATGATACTATTTAACTCAGCAAATGTGCTAATTATGTTGCAGTAAGAATATACAGAGAATATATACATACAGATGAACGCTTTCTTTTAAAATTGCCCAGTTTAATCTTGAGCGGTGCCACTTTCTTCGCTTTAGACTTTTTGTCCTGGGGCTTTGGGGTAGGCTTGGTCTTTCTACGTGCATTTGGGCCTAGAGCAGACACAAAAAGTAAAAAATAAAACAAAATAAACACACTTTTGGCCTCAAAAATCATTCTGTTCTCCGTTCATCATTTATCCACATTCTCTGCTCTTCTCCTCTGACCTTTGCCCTCTTTGGTCTTGGCTTTCCGCAGTGGGACTGCTGGGGGTTGCTGGGGTGGGGGTGGGGGTGGTGCAGTAGCAGGAGCTGCTGTTGGCGTGGGCGGGGCTGCAGCCAATGCCCCTCCTCCTCCTCCTGCATCCACCTTGGTCACCATACTCTCCACTGCAGCAGCTACATTGGCAGCTGCCAGGGCTGCGTTGGCACTCGCCGAGCCTCGCATTGGATTATTAGTGCTGAACTCCCGCCACTTAGCTCCCAAAACCATCATCATCTTTGACACAGCGATCTTAGGGTTCTTAGCAGCAATTAGAGGCCTAAACATGAGAGGAACAAAATAAGACATCTTAAATCTGTCACTACATAGCATATCGCATGGATGAGGCGATAATAGAAATGGGACACAAACATGAAGAGATGTAGAAGTGGCACTACTCTACCTGACAAACTGACTGAAAGCTTTGTAATTGGTGAGAGAGGTGTAGTCCTCCTGGGTAAAGGTGTAGTCAATGTCTTTCATTCCCCAGTCTGCTAATAGCTGAGAGGAAGATTTGGGCTCCTGTGGAAAAAAAAAAAAAAAAAAAAAAAAGTACAGAGGATGAGAGCTAAATGCAACCAATCGAAGTTAACCAAATATAAATATCAATCATTTGACCTAAAATTTTAAATGCAGATTGACATTAACTAGCTATTCACTGCTATTCAACTGGGGTCAGTACAATTTTTAATAATCAATACAGTGCTCAATAGCAAAGACTATAGAATACACAAGACAAGTCACTCGTATCATTTTGAATAGGGAAAAGGGCCTTCTAGTACAGAAGCTAATCATTGGTGACTATATAAAGCCCACCTTCTAGTAGAGGAGCCAATCGTCGATCGTTATAGACTGACGATACTCCGGGGAAGGTTCTGCAAATTTTGTGTGATTCAAACGTTTAGAAATGAAACTAAAGACACAGTTGATGTTTAATTTGTTTAAATGAAATTCAATCATAAGCTTGGCAAGCAATTTTGGAGAATTCCATGTTTCCCCATTCAAACAGAATGCCCGAAAGGTGTTTCAAAGATGGCCATCGAGTGAAATGTGTCATCTTAAAGAGACTGTTAACAGTCAGTACAATACTTATTCTTTAAGCATGCATTAAAGGGATAGTTCACCCAAAAATGAACATTTATTATCATTTACTCACCATTTGCTTGTTATAAAAGGATATATTATTAAAAATGTTGGAATCGTGTAACCATTGATCTTCATAGTACTTGTTTTTCCTACTATGGAAGTAAATGATTACAGGTTTTCGGCTTTCTTCAAAATTTCTTGTTTTGTGTTCAGGTGAGAACACAAATACCTTGTTTGGGTGAGTAAATGTTCATTTTTTGATGAACCATCTATTTAAATTAATTAAAAGTGATCATAAATATGTTAATAAATATAAAAAAGGATTTAATTTTGTTGCCAATGAAAACAGAAAAAATCAGCATTTGTTGTGTCAAATGTAGATGGTGAAAGCGTCATCATTTCAGGAAAAAGTAACACTTGTAGTTACAGCATAAGTCACAAAAAAAGTCATGTATAATGTAGAAATAGCATTTTTCTAATCATGTGTAACATTTGCACCGGTTAATCTGTAGTTATCTGTTTTTTGTGCCAAGGTTGGAACACCAAGCCAAAGTTGAACAAAAACCACAGATTGACATTCACTTACCTGTCCATCATCTTCGTCGTCATCATCATCCTCCTCTGGCTCTGGCTCCTTACGTTTGCTTTTTCCTCCAGAGCCACCAGCCTTTTCTCCTGCTGAACCTTTCTTCCTGTCCTTTGATGAGCTGGATCTCTTTTTCTTCTTCTTGCTCGGGGCGTAGTCACTTCCTTCGCTTTCAGAACGCATCACTCTGTCCTCCTCTTCCTCACCTTCTGCCATGCGAATTGCTTCCATGACTTCAGGAGAGCTGACAGCGATTTCCTAGATCACGAAACCACCCAAGGAGAAGACAGTACCAGAAATGTTGAGGGACCAGCTAATGATTTCTGTTTCTGACAACATGTTTAATAGTGACAGTAATGCCAAATGATTGATTAAAATATTTTTTTATTCTGAGCAAGGATGTGTTTATTTGAAATAGAGAAACAGTATTATTAAAGTGATAGTTCACCCAAAATAGCCTCTGTGATGATTTACTCAATTTCCACTTGTCACAAACAACAATGTTCTTTCTTCTATTGAACACAAAAGCATTTTACTTATCTTTAAAATGCTGGAAACCAGTAACCACTCACTTCATATTATTTGTTTTTCCAACTATGGAAGTCATAGGATACTGGTTTCTAATATTATTTGAAATACCTTACTTTGTGTTCAACAGAAAATAGAAATCTCTTAAAGCTTTGCAACCACTTGAGTGTGAGTAAATATTAAGTTGAGTAAACTTTCTCTTTAAAAAGGTCACAAAACACATTTTTTGAGAGGTTGACAGTCATATACATGTCCCACATTGCTAAAAACACTATTAGGACACATATTTAGCCAACAAGTGAAAATTGGTTGTTTTGTGTTGTTTAGAGCAAATTCGTTCTTTCGAACTTCTGAATTTTGAAGCAATGAGATCATTGTGTAAATTTCAGCATGGATATTGGCTGTCTGTACTGGCCGGTACAGTGACGTCATTGAGTTTTCAGCACATCTGTTCATCAATTCATGAGAAAGACTTGGTTCGGACCAATCAGAGCACTCTATTGTGAATGTATGCATGATATAGCTTGGAAGACTCATTTTACCTGCTATAGTGATCAGAAAAATGCCACGTTGTGTTGCCAACCATAATTCAAACATGTAGAAGAGGAAGAATTGTTGGTAGACATGGGTCGTCAGTGTTGCATATATAAATGTGCCACAATGAAGGTTTTGTTTATACTGCCCCACAATGAAAACCCAGCTTAGGTGTGGGCCCAGGCAGCCGGATTAACGTCGTCCGCAAACACGCAACAAAAATATGTTTGCAAGGAACATTTTTTACCCAAGAGCTTTTTGCATTTGAAAATGGTGAAATTTGGATTTGCCACTTCTTTAAAAAAAAAAGATGCAGTTCCAGTTTGTGTTGATTGTCATGTCTCTACGGATTTGGCAAGTGTGTGATCAATGTTCTTTGTTTATGTTTATTCAGATGGCAAAGTTAGTTAGCATCATCAGCAGAACTCTTTCAGTTTTTAAAGAAATACCTTAGTCAAAATTATTTAGTTACATTAATTTCACTAAAATAATTAATGTAATAACTTAATAATTAAGTTTACATTAATATCACTACAATATTATGGAATGAAAATCCTCCACTTGTACACAGCTCTCAGATCTGCTGTAAATGCTGCTCTCCGAATCACTGTCTATCTCCCCTGCGCTTGAGTTGCCGCCATAGTGCAAGTAATGAAACTCCCCTTTTTATGCAAACTCTTCCCTCTTTCGCCACTCCCACCTAAACAAAGCTGGACTCACTTGCTTTCCTGATTTTTTTCTAACTAGAGGTGTGAAAGCACCCTGCTGAGACAGGGGGGCTTTCATGACCTTATAACAATGAAGACAGCTGCAGTGAAAACTCAGTGATACATTTTTGATTGATAGAAAGTTTAAAAGAACAGTAATTATACATGTAAAATGCTGAAACTGCGTCACTTTGACCAACCAAAAG
This sequence comes from Danio aesculapii, assembly GCF_903798145.1. Classification (NCBI taxonomy): domain Eukaryota; kingdom Metazoa; phylum Chordata; class Actinopteri; order Cypriniformes; family Danionidae; genus Danio; species Danio aesculapii. Next base: position 24,660,916 of record NC_079450.1, on the reverse strand, counting down.
CATACTTGTGTGTAGTGTGTGTTACCTCTCTGAGGACTTTCTGTCGTTTGCTAGTCCTGCTTTCACGACTCTTCTTTGCTTTTTTCTTCTTTTTGGATTTGGGAGTATCTGTTTCTGATATTTGTTCTTCGACATCTGTTAAAAACACAGACACCAATGAATCAAACATAAAAAATTAAAAGCTGCACAATCATCTTCCTTTTGTTTTCGTGTCCTTCCTATCCTTCCCAAACAGAGAATATTATATTATGCATAAGGTTCGAATATATGAATTAGATGCAACATTGTTTTCTTAAGGAGTTAGAATTACAGGCAATTAATGAATTTAGTGGATGAATTTATAGCCATTACAACAATTTAGTCTTCAGAATACATCACTTTCATGCATTCCTGCTTTAAGATGTACCCAACTGTCCAAATATGTTAGCAGCTGTGAAACTAGGGCATAAGGCTCTTGCTTTTGAAATCATTCATTTATTATAAGCTCTCTGCTGATAGGCTGCAATACAAACGCCATTACTGAGGGCGGCCAGAGGAGGAAAAGCTAAACAAATGGATTCGACACACACTATGCTAAACAATATTCCGCGCGGTGCGATTGCTAAGGTACAAAATCAAGCTAGTTTTCGCTTTTAATAGGTTAAGTACAGTATCAAATAGGTTTCTTTTCATTTAAATGAATGGTGGTTGTAATACAAACCAGAGAATCAGGAAGTGATCTCTGCATGCTGATGCTCCTTCATAAACTAAAGATTTTACTTAATAGGTGCTACGATGCGGTAACACGTGGCTTGGATGCTCAAACAAACAAACAAAACATACAAACATTAAGTCCGTCATACTCTTCCTTACAGAAACGGCCATTTGTCCAGAAGTACGTTAACATGCCAGCAGTTCATTTGCATGTTTGGGCTCGTTTTGGGGACGTTATATAACATGATGTGGTTAATGAGGGTCCGGGTCCAGGACAGCCTTACCGTCTCTTATGGGTTCAAAACGGTCCCGGTCGTCTTCACTCCCCGACATTTTCCCGTTCGGGCGCTGAATAAAACAGAAATGACCACAGTGTTTGTAATGGGCTTTAGCAGCACCCCATGTTACACAGAGAGAAACAAGTGACACGGGAGGCTAACTGCGTTTAGATGAAATGAAATCAATTAAAGATGTTGGCATGTCAACATCACACGGCGTGCAGTGTTAAAAAGAGTTTAACGTAGTCGTATAATTTCGGCTTTTTTCGTAAACTTTCTCGTTTGGTCCGAGCGAAAGAAGCCTCAACTTAGCTGTCAATCAAGTTAGCAAAGCTAGCAAACAGAGTCAAGTGATCCGGCTGCAGGGAAAATGGCAGCCGGCTGGATGAGTTGAGTTAAAGCGCTTATCTGCTGTCGTTTCTGGTTATATTCGTCTCCCTAAAACTTTCCTCCATGAGAATACCACGCGGAGGTGGCGAAGACCCCGACAAACACCATATGGCGCGTTATGACGCGAGGTATAGCAGTTGTAAGTAACAGTTACCAGTAATTTTACGTTTGTTTGTGTGTTTGTTTTCTGTTTTAAGCTACATTGAGAAAAGCTCAACGAAAAAAAAACATACATTTATATATCTATATCGTTAACGCGGGCGGTTGGAGGTGGGTGGGAGGAATTGACTTACAGGTCAGTCCAAGGTGTAGATGGTCGGCGCTACGATCAGCTTTTATTCTGACGCGAAAGCTGCAGGTTTCTACCTACCACTACAAAAAATAAAAAACAAGCTCCGAAAAGGTGTAAATCTTTGGGAGACGTCGTCCACTCTTCTCCCCTTTCCCCAGCGTCAGTGACCAGAAGCGAACATCCTCGTACACACAAAGAAATCAGGGGGGGTAGAGACATCCCATAATAATCCCAGGCACACTGCCCCCTCCCTACAACACTCACTCAACTCTGCATAGTTACCTCGCAACCTACAGACCATAATAATCATCTCCCCCTCACACACAGTAGCAAGTACACACTGCCTTCCCCTTTCTTAGTCCCTGCCCCCTTAGCAACCACGTTGCTATGGAGACACTGCCCCCTCCCGCCCTCTCTGCCATCCCATAATACTAATAAGCAGGCCGCTCTGACATCCCATAATAAACACAACTCCTAAAAGAGAGGGAAGAAAAAAAACAACACCAGTCACATGGTCTCCAGGGAAACCCCAGGCCACTGGCGACAGCCCATAATAATCTGCGGCTGTCTGTCCACCTGGCTGGATTTTTGGTGCACGAGAGACAAAAAACCCATATGAGTACCTGGTTAGAAGTCAGGCTAACAAGTAGTGCGCTTCGGGTATCTGTCAAATGCCACACACTCACAAGAGTCACAGTTCCCAGTTTCAGAGGTGATGAAATGTCATCAGTGCTTCTTTTAATCGCGTATCAGGCCCGGAGATTGATGAGTCTGTGGGAAACGGTGAAGTAAACACTAACTTTTGTGAACTGCGTGTGCTGTGACAATCTCAAAAAGGAGCCCGGGACCTGCTTAGAGAGTCTGAACTGCGGTGACTTCTGCTTGGGCTTACAACAGGTCGAGGATGAGACTCATGTCAGAGAGGAAAATGCAGAAGTTAAAGTTTTATCCATACACATTTAGATTTGGCCAAGATTATCTAGTTCAGAGATGCCCAAACTAGGACCCGCAGGCCAAAGTTGGCCCATGGTAACCTTTGATTTGGCCCGACATCCCATCTGAGAGGAGAGGAAGAATGATGGGGATGATTTCAAGATTGTCAATTCAAATTTAATATAACTCTTCATAGTGCTGTGCGATTTGGTGAAAATACCTAATTGTGATTTTATTTTATTTTTTTTTTGACATTGCGATTTGATTTACAAATTAATTCAAGCTAATTTGAATTTAATTCAAGCTTTAGCTCAATAATCTCTAAGCTGTGGCAACAATTCTGCGACAGCTCTTTTAAAAATGACAAAATTTAGTTTGTGTCTGTGACTTTGAAACCAAAATATTCCCACATTACTAATGCTGTTTTTCTCTGATATTAATTCAGCTAATAATGCTTCTGAAGCAGCAGATCCCATCATCACACTTGTCAGCGCTTTTTTTTTATTCTTGTTTGTTTTTTTTTTTTATTGTGGGCGTAGTTCAGTTGTGCAATTTAGAACCAGAGTATGCTCATTTAATTTGCTAGTTATAAAGCCCGGTCAGATCATACGATTTCGGCGCAATTTCCTTGACGTGGGGAGTCGTAAACGGCAAATGGATGTCGTGACACAAGATTCAATCGTTTTTTCTCGTGTGATGGCTTAGTTCATGACAACCGATACCACGTCTGGGATGCCTCATGACACCATCGCAGAAAGTCTAGCACGTTTAATTCTCTGAAGCATAGTGGACGGGTTTTGAAGCACTTCAACTCAGATGTTATTCATATTTTTGTTTACATATTTACATATAGGCGACGCGGTGGCGCAGTGGGTAGAGCTGTCGCCTCACAGCAAGAAGGTCGCTGGTTTGAGCCTCGGCTGGGTCAGTTGAAATTTCTGTGTGGAGTTTGCATGTTCTCCCCATGTCACATGGGTTTCCTCTGGGTGCTCTGATTTCCCCCACAAATCCAAAGACATGCACTGTAGGTGAATTGGGTGAGCTAAATTGTCCGTAGTGTATGTGTGTGAATGAGAGTGTATGGGCGTTTCCCAGTAAAGAGTTGCAGCTGGAAGGGCATCCAGTGTGTAAAACAAATGCTGGATAAGTTGGCGGTTGATTCCGCTGTGGCGACCCCTAATTAATAAAGAGGCTAAGCTGAAAAGAAAATAAATGCATGAATGAATATACATATACATTATATATTGCAGCCTCATGTGATATACTAATTGCAACGTTTCAAATTGCGATTTCTATTAATCGCACAGCCCTAACCCTTCGTTAGTTTAATTGTTAAAATCTAACTGAAATTAATGTTTCAATTAAATGGTGTAAAGTTTAAATGATGATTTAGTTTAAATGTACATACTGTCATACGACAAGGCAAAGGCAGATTCTGCTTGACTAGTGTATTCAGCATTGAACTCCACTGTGTTATAAATGTGTATGTTTATTATTATTATTGTTGTTGTTGTTATGACCTTTATTTTACCAGGAAAGACACATTGAGATTAAAAAACTCTTTTACACGAGCGTCCTGCCAAGATTAGGCAGTATACATGTCACATGGGTCTAACAGACAGCAAACAAAAAAGCAATTAACAGTTAATATGAATCACACATTGACTAACAAACTATTTAAAACATCTACAAGCCTGTGTTTCAATTTCTAAATCAGTTATACACTTTTTAAAAGCATTTAGTGAAATTGTTTGTAGAATATTCCATACAAAAAGTGCTGTGTATTTAAAAGCCTTTTCCCATCGCACTTTAGGAACAGAGAGTAAATAAATATCCTGTGACCAAAGGCTATAGCTAAGGACAGGTTTTTACAAATGTAATTCTGGAGTAAACCTAATATAGATTTGTAAACAAAGATATGCCAATGCTTGAGCCGAAGGGACAAAGCAGAACAACCTACTCTAGTATACAACACACAATAATGAGAGTGAGGGATTTAAAATTAGTTAAAAATCTTAGTGCACCATGGTAAACATTATCCAATGCATGCAGACTCTAAGATGAAGCATGCATATAGATAACATCACCAATATCAACATAAATGTTGCATTAACAAGCTTCTTGTTAGCATCAAAAGAAAGGCAGTTCTTAATTCTAAAACAGAAGCCTGAAATCACTTCGAAATGTTTCATCAATTGCTGAATGTAAGAACTAAAAGTGTATCTTCAATTAAAATTCCAAGATATTTGTATTGGGACACCAATTCAATCTCTGCACCATGAGTAGTAATAGAACCTTGCTTTTGCTTAGTTTGTTTTCAATTTGAAAATAACACAAGCTTTGTTTTATTGGCATTTAAATCTAGTTTCAACTCAGATAATTTATATTGAAGTATATTTAAAGCGATCTGAAGTTGAGAAAGGGTCAGATTGGGTGTAGATATAGCTGTGTATATGACTGTATCATCTGCATAATAATGAAAATTAGTATTTTTGATATTTTGGTCATGTTTTTATTGCAATAAGTTACCATGTAAAAGTTATTACTGCATTAGTTAATACAATATAAAGTAATGTTTTCTGTTTATTTAGAAATATTAGGAAATAGGAAATTACCCATGGCAACATTAATGTAATATAATTTGGTATATTTACCTTTTGCCCATGGCTCTCAATAATATTTGGTTTTTGGCCGTTCATATGAAAAAGTTTGGGCACCCCTGATCTATTTAAAGCAGGAGGCATACCTAGTGGCCAGTTCTATTTATATGCATACGCCATTACTTAATTTAGGAACTGCCATTCATAAAGATATATGTGTTACTGCGTTTCCCATATTTTCTCAAATGTCATCATAACTGACCTTATTGCTGAAACACAGCGAGCTGACAGCAGAGGAACTAATTACATACGTTATCAGATTAAAGGGTTAGTTCACCCAAAAATGTAAATTCTGTTATTATTTACTCTCCATCTTGTCGTTCCAATCCTCTGAGATTTTTGTTCCTCTTGAAGATATTTTAGATTAAATCCGAGAGCACTCTCATCCTTCATAGACAGCAATGGTCCAGAGACATTTAAAGTCCAGAACTGAAGCCAAAAACATTGTCAAACCCTTCCACGTGACTTCAGTGGTTTGTCTGTAATCATACTTAGCTCCAAGAACAATTTTGTTTGCCGAAAAAAATTACTATTCACCTATATCTTCTCTCCAACATAAGGTTGAAAGGGTGTATGTTTACAACAGGCAATGTGACATCCTGCCATTAGAATCAGCAAAGCAACAATTATAAATGCACACCCTGATCTGTCATGCAATACAAAGATGAACAAAGTCATTTTTACAGTTTTTTTTTTTGGCACACAAAATTATTCTTGGAGCTTTGTATGATTACAGTTTGACCATAGGCGGAGGGTGTGTAAGGCTGCGGAAGGCTTAGCCTCCCAATGGCCAGAGACCTCTGAGATAGCAGCAAAGAAAAAAACTGCATTGAAAACATGTAATGGGTGTAAGGCATAATATGAATGTAATTTAAGGTTGATGATTAACAGAACACTTTAGTTATTTTAAGTTTGTCAATCAAATTTGAAATCCCCCTTCGAACAAAAATGGAACTGTCCAACTCCGCACTTTGCAACGATGAGCGCTGTTTTTGACTGGAGTTGGTAGCAGCTCTGAAAGTGAAAACCAAAAGTGCTGGCCAATGAACTATTCTGATTTGCTGGTCAAGGACAGAAGTAATAAAATGACAAATGAGTATTACGAGAGAGGTATAAAAATATATTATTCTGGTTTAACTTGTTTTCAGCATTAAATGAAATTGGTAGTTTTTATTTATTTATTTTTGCAAATGGGTTGGATACTCAAAAATGTCACTTGTTAAATAAATTACTATATTATCAGAGATCTTAAATGTAAGAAACCAGCTATTATACACTTAGTTTAAGAGTAGGCACTGCGGTCCACCCTATACTGTAGGTCCACTCATTTTAAAATTTCTGGCCTCGCCCTTGGCTGCATATTGAAAGTGACATAACCACAGGACAAAACAGCATAGACAACTTCAATGCTTTAAATGCCAGGTCTAAAGGGAGGATTTTGCTACATAAGGTAGGGCAGTGGCTATTATTTATATTGACTGCCATGCCAAAACACATTTTTGTTTGTTAGAAGGCTACCATTAATATTATATTATATTATATTATATTATATTATATTATATTATATTATATTATATTATATTATATTATATTATATTATATTATATTATATCGATCAAAAGTTTGGGGTCAGTAGGATTTTAAAATGTTTTTAAATAAGCTTATCCTCACCAAGGCTGCAATTTCAGCCCTACAGAAGGTTATGGTCAACCAGCATATGCAAACTTCACAGTTCATCTAAAAATTTCAATTATGAACAAATAAAATCAGTTATATCAAATAAATTATATCTATAAAATACTCATGTAGTAATGTAAGATGTACAATTTTTTGAGGGTTGTATACATAAGGTTAACTTGTTGCCATCACCAAACATTCAATTCAGTTGTATTCATCTTTATTTCTATAGCGCTTTTACAATGTAGATTGTGTCAAAGCAGCTTTACATAAGTTCTAGTAAATTGAAACTTGTGTCAGTCCAGTTTTCAGAGTTGGTGTGGTCTAAATTTCACTGCTGAAAGTCCAAACATTAAAGAGAAAATCCATCGATGCACAGCTATCATCTATGTATAAAACATCTATCTATATCAGACAACCACATAACACAATGCTTTCAGGCATGTAGACATGGTCAAGACAGGGATCTGCTGAGAATTTTGAGCACAACCATCTCTAGGGTTTACAAAGTGTGGTCTAAATTAAAGAAACTATCCAGTGAGCAAAGGTCAGAGGAGAAGGCCAGACTGGATCAAGCTGATAGAAAGACAACAGCATCTCAGAATCAGAAAAACACACACAACACTTCAAACCATGAAGCAGATGAGCTACAGCAGCAGAAGAAGAAAACACCATGACACCCCTGTAAAAAGGACAATTCACTGCATAGGCTCACTCTTTAGACTATAAAAGGTTGGGAAAAAAGCTGCCTGGTTTGATCAATCTCAATTTCTGTGTAAGATATTGCCTTGGAACAATTTGACTTCCTTAATACAGACTAAGCCCAGTCCAATTTAGGATTCAAGTATTTAAAGATTTAAATGGTTTGGAGAGCTTCTTGACTGGCATACATCTATGTCTCTTAAGTCGGCACAACAGTTTCAGCTAGTTGTTCCTATGTCTCGATTAAAGTCAAAAAGAGACAGGGCTTTTTCTCTTGCAGCCCCTCGTCTGTAGAATGGTTTACCTTTACATATTAGGTCGTGCTCTTCCCTTGGTGCTTTCAAATCTCATTTTAAAAATCATTTTCTGTTTCTTGCATTTGTTTGTACTTTTTTTTTTTTTTGTTTACATATACAAGTATAGATTTTGTGTGTTGGTTGAATTTGTAAAGCACTTTGGTCAACATCTTTTGTTTTTAAATGTGCTATAAAAATAAAGCAAACAAACAAACAGACTGAGCATTATTTGCAGTCCACATGAAATCCAAATTTACAGTGTTTATTTTGCTTATTGTTACAGTCAGGGATGGGTAGTATTTATGATACAAGTATTTCAAATACATATTTTAAATACAAAATAGTATTTTGTCATTTGTATTTGATAGTGTTTCAGAAAATGGGTTTATATTTTGTATCAAAACTTAAGGAACTTGTATTTTTTAAAATACTGTAAAATACTTTGTATGTAGTCTACACGATGACATCTTAAAAATGCGGCCTCAGATTGATGCTTTCTCAGTTATTTGCGTAAGCTTGAGGTCAGAACAGAAACAAGGATTACGAAGATGGTCAACGCTTTGTATGCAGGACGGAACGTATGCATCTTTGCTTAAGAAATGAGATGGAATAAAAAAATCAGTCCGTAAGAACTATAAACTATAATAGTAGATTTGGACGACTTGCTGTTGTAGATGCCAAGAAAATAAGACAAACAACATAAAAACAAGTCTTACAGTGGCTGACTTAAACTTGCTCAGAAAAAAACAGTTGTTATCAAACATTGTTTACTTCATTAAGTCAGTTAATGATGAAGGGATTGATCGAATATGCCAACTGAAAGAAGGTTTGTGAAGAAATGTTATACTCCCATGTAAAAGTATTTTGTAGTATTTTCAAAATACAAAATGCAGTATTTTATTTTGATGCTTGTTATGGCTGCTGTATTTTTGTAGTTTATTTTGATAAATGTATAATTGAGGTATTTGGTATTTTAATTTAAAATAGATTTCAATGTATTTTTGCCCATACCTGGTTACAGTTTTTTTAAATATTATTATTCTTAAAGTGAATAATTAATCCACACAAAATAATCCAATGAAAAAAAAAATTTTTTGGTAGTCTTTAATCAAAGTCTGACACTTCTTTGAAGAAGTACTCCAAAATGTGCGTTTGATATGTGACATAATTTTGATCTGAAAGATGAAAATGGGGTGGGACATAAAGTAGCCTATGCTTGTAGCCAACGTATGAGGTTACAAAAACAATCATTGATCTGTTTAGATGGAAATTACAAACTGCAAGCTTTGGATGTTTATATCTTCCTAATGTGAATTTTGTCACGGTTTTGTAGCACACTAACTTATATAGATAATTTAGACTAACCAATACTAACATGGTGGCGCAGTGGGTAGCGTTTTTGCCTCATAGCAAGAAGGTCGCTGGTTCGAGCCTGTATCAGTTTGCATTTCTGTGTGGAGTTTGCAAGTTCTCTCCGTGTTTGTGTGGGTTTCCCCCACAAGTCCAAAGACACGCGCTATAGGTGAATTGGGTAAGCTAAATTGGCCGTAGTGTATGTGTGTGAATGAGTGTATGGGTGTTTCCCAGTGATGGATTGCAGCTGGAAGGGCATCTGCTGCTTAAAACATGCTGGATAAGTTGGCAGTTCATTCCAGTGTAGCCACCCCAGATTAATAAAGGGACAAAGCCGAAAAGAAAATGAATGAATGAATAATACTAACATCTAAAAAAACCTTGAATGAATATTTTAACACCTTGAATTTATCCCAAGAAGAATTAAGGCAGTTCGGAAAAAGTCTAATAGATACTACAGATAAGCCTTTCCTTTGTCTTTTGGGTGCAGCAGAGGAGAGCATTAGGTTTTATCCTTCCTCTGTCCTCTGAATACGATCCTGTCCACATTAGACTGTGTGAAGATGTTTTGGGTTTTTTCAGATCACTATGCATCTCTCCTGTAAAGCACCAGAAATGCATCAGTGCTTCAGGTACATGTCCCCCCCAATACACACACACACATATGCACAGCCTTCTGCTTAAAGTAGATCAGTCACCATGGAGATTGGGGGGTTGTCGAGGGGACGGGGGTTGTGGGGGGGTTTAGGTGTAGCTCACAGTCACCAATCATGGCAAACCATGCAGGGGGAGGGGGTGGGGGGGTCACCCTGCGGTCCCCACCCCCTACAACCACCACTCTTCACTGCCATCCCATAATACTCTCTTGAAGATCAGAAGAATGTTGACACTGCGGACGTGGTTAAAACCAAGTGTCTGTGTGCATGTGCTGTTATACATGCTTGTTTCACAGTTATCAGTCCTGCAACACGCACAGATAACGTGTACTATGGTCTGCCTGTCTTCAGAGGAGCAGTGAGGACATCCAGTGGTGAGACGATGGATGGATGAGAGCAGTCCACTATAACAAAGGAGGACATTCTTCTCACGTTTTACCACAGTAAACCAGATACTGCTGCTACCTTAACATGAAATACAATACAGATTGGCATCTTCATTGAGAACACTAGACGGATGTGTGTAGGTTATGGAGCAATGTGTTGGATGGGGTGGGAGTGTCTGATTTTAGGGCTGTCATTTCTATCCCATAATAGTCTCTCTCAGTGGTCCGCAGTAACCCAGTGTAAGCATCCCAGAATGAGGTCAACCAGCCATCCAATAATAATCACTGTGTGCTGTCATATATTGTGCTCATTGTGTTGCTGTTCTCTGAATTTAATTTGCTTATATATTTATGTATGCATGTGTGCTTGTATTTATTTGTTATGTGGATTACAAACCAAGTTTTATTTCAGACAAAAATATATTAATTCTTTTATAATATCAATTATTGGATTATGTTAAAATATAGAAATATAAACAAATCACATCTGTGTAGTTTGCATTTAATATATGTACAACAATTATATTTAATCACTATTTAATCACAATATATTAAAATAAAATATATTACACAAATTAATATATCGATATTAGTTATTTTTGGACATAATTTGCATTCATAAATAAACATAAAATATATTAAAGTAAATAAACTTTATATTATAATTATTAAAATATATTGTAAAATTTATAGTGTGCGATTTGCATATAAGTTGAAGTCAGAATTATTAGCCCCCCTTTTTTTCTTTTTTAAAAATATTTCCCAAATGTTTTTTAACAGAGCAAGAACATTTTTACAGTATGTCTGATAATATTTTTTCTTCTGGAGAAAGTCTTATTTGTTTTATTTTGGCTACAATAAAGGCAGTTATTAATTTTTTAAACCCAATTTTAAGGACAAAATTATTAGCCCCTTTAAGTTCTATATTTTTTTTTTGATAGTCTACAGAACAAACCATCGTTATACAATAACTTGTCTAATTACCCTAACCTGCCTAGTTAACCTAATTAACCTAGTTAAGCCTTAAAACGTCACTTTAAGCTGTATAGAAGTGTCTTGAAAAATATCTAGTAAAACATTATTTACTGTCATCATGGCAAAGATAAAATAAATCAGTTAATAGAAATGAGTTATTAAAACTATTATGTTTAGAAATGTGTTGAAAAAAATCTCTGTTAAACAGAAGTTGAGAAAAAAAAAATAAACAAGGGGCTAATAATTCTGACTTCAACTGTATATTGCATCAATACAATTTAGATATTATATTCATTCATTCATTCATTTTCTTTTCGGCTTTGTCCCTTTATTAATCTGTGGTCGCCACAGCGGAATGAACCGCTGAAATTACATAATATATATAATTATGTAATATTTACTTTTATATATATTTATATTTATATATATTTAATTATTTTTATATATACATTTACTTATACTATATATATATATATATATATATATATATATATATATATATATATATATATATATATATATATATATTTAGAAATAAGTATATTCTACTTACATTATATACAGTTTATTTGCACACACATTTTATATTTGCATGTAACTCACATCAATACATTTTTGCAGAATAACTTTTACTATGAATTGGTTAATAATATAATATAATATAATATAATATAATATAATATAATATAATATAATATAATATAATATAATATAATATAATATAATATAATATAATATAATATAATATAATATAATATATATTCACAGCCCATCCCAGGTGTCCACCTGAAGCCCATGTTAAATCACCCAAACCAGCCACAATTAGCCACAGTGACATCTCAAATGAGAGTGTAAAACAGACTGGGACGGAGAGGACAGTTGATTTAAAAGAAGAGCCTTTATTTACGAGCGTGAGCTGAGCGGATGGAGAGATGAGGAGCAGAGAGGCGCCGGACATGACATGCTGTTGCTGGAGGGACGGCGGGACACAAAGACACAATACGAGGAGGAGAGGGGTGAAAAAGTGCAGGCGAGAGGAGAGACAGAGGCCACTGCTCCAATGGAGAGAAAGGCAGTGAATCTGTTATTTATTTGCTTGGTGAGGTGCAAGAGAGTTCAGCAGTAAAGACAGGCCTACGGGTATATTTGGGTAAATAAATGGTTCTCTGACATTTTCACAAGATCTACAACTGGAGAGAGAGAGATATATATAAATCTGTATATCTACAGTATAAAATAAAGTGTATAAAAACATGAATTACTGCAGATTTAATTTCTAAACTAATATAATGCTTCATATGAAATCTCAATATAAAATGCTTGTTTTCATAAAAATATATATATTATGCTTAAAATCTTTGGCTCTTAACATGCATTTAAAAATTATAAAGGTTTTTGAATTTCATAAATTGTATGGCATTTGTATTAAAGAACAACATATTTATGTGTTGGATAGGTAAAATAGAATCACTCATAGACAATAGACATTTTCGGGCTTCCATAGGCCTAAAATAATACATATAATTTGTGTGCATATGCATATATAAAACTAATTAGAAGTCTATATTTTATTAAATGATAACATTTTATTAGCCCATTTTTATTTGAAATAAAGGTTGGTTTAATATTCGGGCACTTCCTGGTTGTCAACTGCTTTGAATATGTTTACAAATAATTATGTAATTAAAATTAAATAATGTAATTAAATGAATAAATAATTAAGTTATAATATATCATAGGCGATGCGGTGGCACAGTGGGTAGCACATTTGCCTTACAGCAAGAAGGTTCGAACCTCGGCTGGGTCTGTTGGCATTTCTGTATGGAGTTTGCATGTTCTCTCCGTGTTCGCCTTGGTTTCCTCCGGGTGCTCCGGTTTCCCCCACAAGTCCAAAGT